>NW_026924112.1:0-22610 GCF_032062105.1 Saccostrea cuccullata | reverse complement strand
TCAAAATCACACGGCGGAAAAATAAGAAGAATAATAAGAAACAGAAGAATACCAATAGGTCTTTCCACGGAAAGGTGGAAAGACCTAATAAGAAACAGAAGAATACCAATGGGTCTTTCCACGGAAAGGTGGAAAGACCTAATAAAAAATAATAATAAAAAGGAAAAAAAGAAACAGAAGGAAATCAATAGGTCTTTCCACAGAAAGGTGGAAAGACCTAATAAAAAGGAAAAAAAGAAACAGAAGGAAATCAATAGGTCTTTCCACAGAAAGGTGGAAAGACCTAACTATAGACTAATTGTTCTCGAACAATTAGAGGTCTTTCCACCTTTTTAGAATTTTTAAATTTTTTTTTCATATAATACTCTTTAAAATAAAATTTCATGAAAAAGAAACAAGAATAGGCTTAAAAGACAGAAATAATAAAAAAAAATTTAAATAAATTTTTGAAATGACCTTTGACCTTGTAAAAATATTAAAAGTCAAAGGTCAAGGGTCACATGACAATTGATCCCAAGTCTCTACCCCTTATACTTTTAAAGTTATGCGGTTTCATAGTAAGTGCAAAGTTGTTAAAGGGCGATAACTCATGAGGGGTCATCAGATCCTTTTGCACTGAATAGACTGAAGTTGTGCCTAAGGACTCTGAAGACATTAGTGAAGGTTTCGTGTCTAACGGCTTACGGTTTCGAAGGAGTAGCGATAACAAGGTTTTTGCACAAGGGGCAATAACTTTTAAAAGGGTCAATATTAGGGGACAAGAATGAAATCTTCGCAAAAGTTTTAAGAGTACATATCAAAGACAAAAGATAGATATTATATGTTTAAGGACATAAGAGCTATTAAAAGAAATTTATTCCTCATATTTGGAATGACCTTGACCTTTGACCTTGAAATGAATTTGAAGGTCAAAGGCCAATAAATCAAATGCAGTTAGTTTCATGTCTCTATGACTTTTCGTTTTGATTTTAAAAAATTTGTTATAAAATTTATAAACTTTCAGGGCCAGTAACTCATTGAAGGGGTCAATGAAAACTTTCGCAATGAATAATTTTAAAAGTCTTCTAAATTAGTTGAAGACATTGGTAAAGGTTTCAGACCTCTACGATTTACGGTTTCTGAGGAGTAGCGATAACAAGCTTTACAGTGAAAGGGGCAATAAATGCATAAGGAGTCAAAGTTCAAACATAGGGGGTCGTTTTTCGGAACAACTTTAAATATACAAAATGATGTACTATGAAGTTTTTAGATAAGTCTTACGGTGTCAAAAGCTAAGGTGAGAAAAAAAAAAAAAAGAAGCATAAGCATTTCAAGAGGTCTTTCCACAGAAAGGTGGAAAGACCTAATAAACAGAACAATTTCAATAGGTCTTTCCACAGAAAAGTGGAAAGACCTAATAATAAGAAACAGAGCAATAACTATAAGGTCTTCCGTGAATTTATAAAAAATTTATCATTTATCTTCAATTAAAAAAAATAATTTCCCTCCCTCCCTCCTCTGTCTGAAACCCTCCAGGCGGCAATTCCAAACAAACATTTTTTTAAGGATGGCCCAATTCAAATATACAATCTTTACAAAACTATGTACATTTATTTCAAAAATATTTGAGACTGTCTGTCCTTCTTAGCTGTCCTCCTGGTGTTTTCTGTTTGCATATACTTTATTATTACATGTACTATATGTACATCCTCTCTACATGCACGCAGCAGTTGTAAAACATTTATTTATGTATATATATAAATATATTTATATGTGTGTATACATGTATTTATACTAAATGTACCTCTGACGACTTTATAGAGATTGTATATACTTTATGTTCCTCATGTACCATGTTGTATGGTTTGAGAGAATAAACTGATTCTTGATTCTGTAAAGAACAGCATTGCCAAAGCTAATCAGGTTAGGTTAGGAAAATGGCCCATGGGCCTCTTGTTTTCTGTCATCATGTGTCATTGACCTTGAAAGCTGATTCTTGTCCACCAAAACTTTGAACTTGTCCATAACTTTTGAGTGGATGGGCTATGGTTTTATATATTTCACAGGTAAAGAACTACGTACTCTAACTCTTGATTCCCGCCTACATTTTGCACACATTAAATTCAATTTTAATGGCAATTTGGCCGTTAAATCTTTGTTTAATACAAAGAACAGTTCTATGGTAATTAATCATTTTAATTCCAGCGCTAGAGAGTAAATTATCATTAATTTCAGCTCTCGAAAAAGGGGGTAGACGCTATTTTCTAGTGAAATCAAGCTTTCAAGAATCACCATATTTTGAAATAGTCTTAAATATGATAAAATATATCTCATATCTTCTCTAATGTTTTATGCAAATAAATAAAGCATATATAAATTAATAAAATACAATTATTTAGTTATGAATAGCTTTAGAATTGGTGAAAAATCAGCATTTTTTGTTTTTTGTCTATAAACATATGTTCCCCCCGTGAAACACAAAAAGCTTTGGCATTAATTTGTAAAATGACAGTCCATATAGTCTTCTAAAAAGGAATTTTTGTTTCACGGGGGGGGATTTTATAAATATTTTCCGTTTTCCATTGATTTCTATAGTAAAAAACTCAGGTTTTACCATAATTATAGAGTGTCCTCTCTTTCGTATCTCCAAAAAGTAACGTTTTATCAAAATTCATATGAATATCAATAAGAATTTTGAAAATCATTCGAATATGTTAACTTTTGAGAATTTACTTAGAGGTAGGTGGGAGAACAATACTATCGTTCGTGGTTCTTTCTTTTGGCAAGATCTTTCTCTGAGTAGCACCAAATTTGACCTCTTAACGTTGGAGTTTACCCCCAGGCCCTTTTACACAAAAATATCAAACTCTAACCTTGGCATTTTCTTTTGAACAGTTAGTGGTAGGGCTTTTATATTTCACATGGATATTCATTGTGATAGGACCTTGAATGTGTAAAAATATATTTGACCTTGACCTTATACATATATCACATGGCTTCGAGGGGACATACCAGTTTGCCCAGGTGACAGGAAAGCCCTGGAGTGTTATGTCACCCGATGCCGAAGGCAGAGGGTGACATAACACTCCAGGGCTTTCCTGTCACCGAGGGGCATATATTCTGGTATAGTCGCACGAGAAGCCATGTGGTATATGTTATATGACATTTTTAAAATTGGAAAAAAAAATTAAAATCATTTAAAATCTTTAAAATTTACACAAATAATCCAAAAATGCTTTCTTGAAGTTAAGAATAACGCTGTGTTGTTTACATTTGCTTAGCAACCAACGTCATAACATCTCGAACCCGAGCAAAAACAAAAATGCGTAACGTAAAGACGCGAACGTCGATCGAAATAGTGACATAACTGTTTCCGGCAAGGGTTGACATAACTGTTTCCGGCCGCACATAACTGTTTCCGGTGTGACTCAAGTTCTGGAAATCAACAATTATCATTGACCTTGAATTTTGACTTGCATTTGTAAAACTTCAATCAAAGTATCCTTAGCTATAGGGGAGTTTAATTTGTCAAAAGAAGGGCCAAGACCACTTACAAGGGGAGATAATCAAGAAAAGACAAAAATAGGGTGGGGTCATTAAATTTTTTTTTCATGAACCACTATCAGGGAAGGGTAATTGAATAAAGTAATTGTAATTGTGTAATTAATTACATTTTTCAAAGTAATTGGAAGTAATTTGTATTTGAGCAAGCCTTCAATTACAAGTAATTGAATGTATTTAAATACATTTCAAAAATGGCCATGTATTTTCAATTACTTTTCAATTACATTTCAATTACTTTTTTTCAAAATAAAAGTTTACATTTAAAAAGGTGTCTTATACTGATACACAGTTTTATACTGGTGGGTTTATCATGTTTATACTACTTATTCCCACATTTTATATATTAAACCTCAGTTCTCCCAATTCCCACTTGCAAATAACAATGATTGTTTAGAT
This sequence comes from Saccostrea cuccullata, assembly GCF_032062105.1. Classification (NCBI taxonomy): domain Eukaryota; kingdom Metazoa; phylum Mollusca; class Bivalvia; order Ostreida; family Ostreidae; genus Saccostrea; species Saccostrea cuccullata. The sequence goes on along the minus strand of NW_026924112.1, from coordinate 18,671 downwards.
AGTTTATTTGTTTTAGAGCAATTAGACTAACTACATCCCCTTTTAGATTTACCTGTATTCTATTCATTTTAAGATAGTAAATAATGAATGGATTTGTGATAAATATTATTTATTTCCTTCAAAATTATGAATTTGAGAAAGTAACAAAAAATTTTACCATATACCATATTGGTGTAGCATGGGCTTGTGTTTGAACAATAATTAATTGTCTCATCATGTTTAATTTGTTTATACTGTGTTTCACACTCATTATAAGGTAAAGGTCTTATTTTTCTAGGTGTGAACCCCTCTCATAAACAAGAACAAAAATACTGAATGAAAGTTTGAATTGGATCGCTATAGAAAAAATCTTATTTAAAAAAAAATCTATATTTTTTTCTTATAAAAATAAAACTCATTAACAAGTAATTGAAATGTATTTAATACCATTTGTCAAAGTAATTGAAAGTAATTAATTACATTTGAAAAAAAAACATTTTTAAAAACATGTTGCTTCAAGTTCTGATTATCAAATTAGAACCACGGTTATTACAATGTTTTTCAAAGATAAAGATATTTTATGTTTCATAATGATCACATATTTAAGCATTTTAAAAACAACGAATTTGTTACATTTGTAGAAAGTAATGTACTGCAAGTACTTCCTTTGGCACACGAATACCAGTCCCCCCTTGTTGCCATTGTGGAGAGTTAATGACAAACGTATGTAAACAAGGAACGGGTCTGACAGTGACGTCACTACTGGATTACATCATAGCAGCGGAAAAATATGACTTGAAGACATTATTTTGTGTTGCTATAAAGTTTTGTGCCTGTGTGATTATGGTCTTCTAAATGGAATGTTATTTACACGAGTTTTTGATTCTGTGAAGAACAGATACGTATTCAAGATTACAGTAGACGAAAGTATTTCTGCAAAATTTAAAACTATAGTTCCCGAAACCCGGCTTACAATTGCAGAAAATAGGATCAAATTTCTGGAAATGAATAAAAGATGGAAAAACAATAATGATCCCTACATGGAAGATTTCAGTCTCATGCTATCAAAAGAATCTAGTCAGTAATAATAGTTGTCTGCACAATATTTCTAAAACTGTTTTGTTAATTAGTTTACCTTGTATTAATATTAATAAATATATATTTTTTCTTTTCTTATTCCTCTTATACCGTCAACAAATTTGTTGAAATTTTCAGGAACCTGCTGACCCAGTACTTTTACCCTGAGTCAGGAGAGAGGCAAATAGTACTTTAAAGATGTAAGTTCTTATAGCTGAACTGTAGCTCTCTGTTTGAGACAGATAGAGACACAGGTCCAAGCTTTTTTTAAAAAAAGGCAAATTAACAGATACCACATTCCCTAAAGCAAAGAAAAACATAAATTAAGGTAGGACAAAACACCTGGAGGATTCTATTTTAACCCATTTCTTAAAAAAAGTACCGGAGAAAAGAAGAATAATATTACTATATTTAGACAATGGATGCTAGTATCTGTAAGAAAAATTTTAAGTTTTGGCATATTTGCGTCATATTTTGTGAAAAAATAGAACCCTATATATTGGTCACTTGGGAACTTACATTTTGAATGTGTTTACGCTATCTTAGTGCAATAAACAAGCATGTAACAGTCTGTTATAAAATGCAGTGTAACTTTTGTTCTTCCATAAATAGTAGAGGACCGATATTAGAGCCGATATATAAAAAAGAGTTTCTTATTCTTTATATACTACAAAGGTCAAGGTCATATCCAGAGGTCAAAGGTCAGAATAATTCCCTGACGTCATCTACTGAATCTTATTTTTTTGCCATTGAATTATTTTAAATCGCCAAACTATCTGAAAGCACCGTTTTTTATACGCCCGTCTTAAGACGGGACGTATTATGTTATAGGCTTCGTGTCCGTCTGTCCGTCTGTCTGTTAGCTTTTTCGTTTCCGGCTCATAACTTTAATACTACTAGGCCTAGGACTATCAAACTTTGTCATCTGATGCATCTTGGGTAGAAGGTGTGACGCGCACAAAAAGTAGGTCGATCTGACCTTTAATTAAGAAGTTATAGCCAAATATGGGAAAATCCTTTCCGGCCCATAACTAGAAAACCATAAGACCTACAATCATCAAACTTGGCCAGTTTATGCATCTTAGGTAGAAGGTGTGTCGCGACCTATTTCAAGGTCACTGTGACCTTTAATTTAAGTGAATTTTTTAAAAAAAATGTGTCTTTTTACTATTCATTTACACATCCCAAATAATGTAAGAGTATTGCACTGTTCTTATTAAAAAAGTGTTAAATCAAGAAAATACTTATTTTTTTTAAGCATATACTTGACAGCAATCTAAAACAAATATAATGTATGTTAGGGAAATCCCATGTCTCCCATGAGTGTAATTATCAAGCACTGGTCAAGAAGAATTTTGATAACAGAAAATTGCATGTCAAATTAGAGAGAAATTAATGGGTTTTGAGTGCGAGGAGCTATTGACAGAGCATTGGCGTTATCTATATCCCTTGAGAATTGGGCAAATTGGGTAAGCCTGGCTGTTTGATTAAAAATAGCTCTTGTTGACTAGCTTAAGTTTTGAAATGAATTTGATGAAAAGTAATTAAAACTAATTTGATATTGCATAATAGACTAATCTGATATTATGTAATATTATTAATTTAAAAACTAATTTTTTGGGGTGGGGTTGAATCAGCATGTCCATATGAATTACATATGAAAACCTGTCGGACATTAAATCTCAACCAAAAAAAAAAAAATCTGAGAGTATTTTATATGTTTTTAAAAACATATTATAGTGCAGACCCATTCATCTCTTGGTAGTAATGAGTAGACAAGCATCCAGTTAAAGATTAATTAATGAGTTCAATGTAGGAAGGCTAGCTGTCTCAGTCGCTCTGATTAAGCAGCCCTTTGGGGATTAGGAGAGCAACTGCTGGTCAGTTTATAACATATGTCATTTGATGGCCAGCCTTTTCTTTCAAAATTAATTTGGTATAGATTAAGTTGTTAAGACTAATTTGATGATGGGCATTTGACAAGGTCTTACACAACCAGCACAGAAATCTATCAGTGATGTAATATTTATTATAATTGATGCCTACATCACAGGGGATGGATAAATGACAAATCATCGAAATCTTAGAATCAAGGTTGATGTGATTTTCTTGCACCAAAACTGTTCAAGAAAATTGTAATTTTTTGACGGGCGTATCATGCTGTGGCGCGGCACTTTATTTTTTATTTCTACACATTTTATTCTAAGACCCATTTGAATCATTCTGCTGATCTTTTGTAAAAATTGAATTATACATTTTCTCTTAAGAAAACTTTAACTTCGGATATTTACATGTGAATTTTCAATTCCGACGCTATGTATGTTCATTTTTACAAAAATATTTTTACTCAATTTTCCGAGTTTCAATTTGTGTTACTGATTTCAAGTACAATTAGGTTATCTTTATTAAAAGTGTTACACAAAGAACTGGGTACAGTATACATAACGAGGCGGCCCTGTAAAATCGGCAAAAATTAAACGCAGGATAACATATTTTGAACTGTGTCAATTTATTGTTAAGGTCATTGGCAACGCATTTTCCCGGGAAAAAAGGTTTATACCCGGGTTTTTTTATTTATAAAAATAGTCATTGAGAGTGATCTCCCGTATGGAATTCTCTAAGCGGTGAAAACCAATAAAGTGTGCCTTACAGACTGAGAGGAAAACAAAAGCACGTGTTTTTTTTTTATCTGATATTTCAACTCTAGAGTAATAAAAGAAAAGCAGCGATGGGTTTGTTGAAATTGTGCTGGGGGGCAGTCAGTCAACAAGTCGTCATTTAGAATAAGTACATGTATGCTGGGAAGTGCAAAGATGTGAAATAATCATGCTGAAAGTGGCGATAGCTAGGTAGACTGAATTAGAACGATTCTATAGGTTATGTGAAGGAAACACCATTAAAAGTTTATAATAAATCCTTGCAAAAATGTTTAATGACAGTTCCTTTCAAATAAAGTAAATTATGGTATAGAAACGAACAACCAGTCTCTTGATCATTATGAATAATAATTAGATGTTAAGGGAAGTAACTCTAAATCAAAGAACAGTGCTGGTATTTCTGTGTTTTGTTTTAATTTGTTTCACCAAAGTATATGTTTGTCATCGAAAATGAAGATTCAACAATGTATTTTATGTATAAACTTTATGAAATAAATGGGTTTTAGAAAAAACGTATGGTTAAAAAAAATATAGGACCATTTTATCAACATTTTACACAGGATATGCATTGAGAATTGTAAAAACATTCATTTGACAAAATCTTTTAAGGAAAGGGTGGCTTGATGGGTAAAAAGGACCTGAATTGAACATGTTTTATACCATTAAACCTGTACTAAAGTTCTTGAAAAATTCTATACAAAATCCAAAACGTTGCCAATGTCCTTTTTGAAAAACTGGTATCGATTTTCCTCAACTCACGTGACTTTTTGTGTATATAACGTTCAAAACCGGTCTAATATTCCGGATTTCACCTATTTTGGAGTTTTACCCCTCTTCAAGTCAATATTTCAGTGGCCGCATCCGAGTACATATGCGAAACTTTGCTAAAGAACTATATCAACTGAGAATTCTAAAATTTTAAAGGCTAATTCTCAAGTCGAATGTCTGATTTCACAATCTTCTTACAGGGGTCTGATAGGTCATATTTCAGATTATGTGGGCAAAAAAATTTGTGGTTAAATTTCTTTCTATTATATATAAAGGGGAAGTTTGTATCCTGGAACAAAATTTCAAAGTTTCAGAAAAATAAAATTGAATTTGAGGAAAAATTTGACCTATCTATTGTGTCCTACCTTAAATGTAAGAAATGATATCTAAAGTGGGTGAAAAAAAGCGGCGGCGTAATTGAATGTTTTACAACGTTTGGATCTGTAGCGCTCTGCTTTTTTTTTTTTAAATCAGCTCATACCTTGGGTTTTTTATGCTGTTTTGTTTTTTTAAACATTTAAAACAAAGATGTTTGTGTAACCCTGATACCCTGTATGGCAGCTTATGGCGAGGGTTAAATTTTCTCATATGCATGTCAAACTCCAAAACTCAAAATGTCAAAATTGTTGGTACCAAAATAATAAAGGTCACGTCACAAGGAATACACCTGTAAATTATGAAAGTTCTAGTACTAAATGCTAAAAATTTATGGTCAAATTACAAATTTAAAAAATTGGATCAAACTCAAAGGTCAAGGTCAAAATTATCAAAATTCATTGAAAGGTCTTTTAATCAATACACTTATGAATAATGAAAGCTGTAGCACCAACTGTTCAAAAGTTATGACTAATAAGTGATTAAGTGATTTTTATAAAAGTGGGTCAATCTCAAAGGTCAAGATGTTAAATTTAGAGACACCAAAATAAACATCTTGTCACAAAGAATACACCTGCGAAATATGAAACCCATACCCCCACCCACAAAAAATTTAGGGCAAGGTTAAATTTTTTGCAGACAGACGGACTGTCGGACAGGGCAAAAACTATATACCTCCAATCGATTACGCGGTATATAAACGTTAAAATAAATTCATATTGCTGATATTTCATGAGAGGTTCTTAAGGAATTTAAAAATAAACAGGAAAATTTATGGCGAGCACAGCGAGGCGGCGCAAACCCCCTGCCTAGCGAGCTCAAAGACTAACGTGTACGAACAGAGGAAATTCAGGTTGAAACCTGCACTTGTTCCATGAAGGATATGGAGATAACGAAAATATTCAACTAAAAGTCCATTAAACAATATACAAAATCAGAGCGGAGCAAACACGGACCGCTGAAAAAATCAGAGGTGGGATCAGGTGCCATGGAGGATAGCTGCAGATTTTACTATCCGGAAAAAAATACATGTATATTGATAGACCGGATAGCTACAGTGCCACCCATTGAAAAAAACTGCATGTCTATTTATTGCGCACAAAAAAGTGCGCTCGGTTTTCGATTTATTTCTCCATGTTCCTAAAACTGTAATCTCAAAATATTACTAACCATGTGTTCCTAACATATTCTTTGACTCTTTCCAAAAAAAACATTCGTCATAATTGTTGTTAATAGTCCTCCTGACCCTGATTTTGTCATCATCGAACATTTCGATTATATATACTGCCATTTTGGTTTCAAAAAAATTTCGGCCCAATATGCTTCGTTCAGATGTCAACTACGAATGTAGAAGAGGAAATTTTTTTAAACCCCCCCTTTTTGAATTAGGTAAAATTTGGAAGAAATAATCAATAACCGAAAGCACATTTTTGTGCGCAATAAATATACAGTTTTTTTCAATGGGGGACGAGTATCCGGTTATCAATATATTTTTTTCCGGATACTACAGATTGCAGCTACATGGAGGAGTGACACCCCCTGCCGACCGGTCACACCCGCCTGTGCTCGTTGTCATGATAGGAAATAAGGGAAAAAAATCCTTCGTCAATTCAGTGTATAATAATGGATAACAATTGGTATGAAAAACGTTAGTAGCATTTACTAAGAATATTGTATTTGCCGACAAGGTCATATTGTATCGACCATAGAACTTACGAAATGATGACTTTAAAGAGACTGTTGATTTTCTTGTTTCATTAACTTGCTTATCAATAATTTACCCCGTTTAAGAAATTGTTCATACGTAGAGCATGCTCTTGCGTATCGAATCAACTGAGATATATATACTCCGTATGCAGGTGATGAAGGTATATTGCTGCATAGGTAAGGGAAGTTGAATAGAAAAGTTAGTCATCACGTTTATCATATAGTTTGGTTGTTAGATTACCTTTAGTGTCTTTTTCAAGTAAAATATCCAAATATGAAGCAGAAGTGTCGGATCTGTGGTATCTTTTATCTCAAGCTCACCAGGATATATTATCACGTAGGAATGGAAATCATCATTATTAATTGACAATGTCGTCGATATATTAAATGTGAGTTTAAGGCCAAAGCAAGTGTTTTCTTCTTTTCACGCATAAGATTTTGCAAAATTCTGTTTCATATGAATATTAAAATAAGTCTGCTAATAACGGAGCGCAATTAGTACCCATGGGAATTCCAATAGATTGTTGGACTACCTGGTCTCCAAAAACCACATAGATATTGTCAATCAGAAACTCAAGCATCTTCTTGATGTCAACTTCAGAGTATTTATGTGTACAATCAGAATCTGATTTCACAAAAAATTTTGCAAATGACCAATGACCAGATAAGTTAATTTATGAGTTCCGTTTTTTATTTAAAAGAAACAGCTGTCAATGATATAAAAAACCCTGGATTTTAATTTGTCCAAAAAATTTTATGAGTTCACGTGAAAAAATTCCAAACTCCCAATTGACCGTTTCATGGTAACTGCGATACTGCACTTTTGCAGGGCAAAGCGATACAGTTTAGTGAAATATGACGTAAAAGTAATTGTTAAATATACGTCATTTAATTATCTCTCAACAAAAACTTCGCCAAACGTAATTATTTTGCTCTGCAAAAGTGTAGTACCGCAGTTACCGTGAAGGGGCTTATTAGCAACATTTGGCTTAAACATAGCAACATCTCACTTAAAAAAAAAAACAACAATGATTTAAAGCAATCTCCATGCCACAAAACTATCGATTACCTTAGTCAACAGGACCTTTTATCTGACGTCTGCATAACGTCATAGCCTACTCCACTGCGTTAGATACCCGGTGAAGCATGAAGCGGTTCGGGGATTTATCGAGGGCTATCTGACGTCATACTTTCGTCACTTTAACGGTTCGGGTATTTCCGATTTTGTCGGAAAAATTCCAAAAAGTTGGAATCTGATTCCGATGCTTGGAAAGGATTTCTTTTTATTGTTTTTTTTCTTTTTTTTTGTTGAATGATCAGGCAGTACATGTGTAGGTTTATGATATTACATAATTGCGCTCGCCCCAACGGTTACTTTCCGTAAAACATTAATAAGTAATTCTTTAATAAGATTGTTTTGCATCATTTATGATGGAATCTCTCAAACCCAGCATACTCCTTGGTTAATGTACTGTTGGAGGGCGTTGGTACTTAAAGACTCCTTGCAAGAACACAAGAAAACATTTTGATATTTGTTAATGAGATCACGCTGAGAGACATGATGATTTGGTATCTGGTTGGTAAAAAAAACAATACAAAACAAGAGTAAAACAAATAATACAAAACATTAGTAAAACAAATAATACAAAACAGGAGCAGAACAAACAATACAAAACAGGAGCAGAACAATCAATACAAAACAAAAGCAGAACAATCAATACAAATCAAAAGAAAAAAAAAATAATTCAGATTAAAGGAGGAAAATCGCTGGCAACAAACACATCAGATGTGGGGGCAGGTGCGATGGACGAGGGGATTTTGCCGATCAGTCACATCCGCCTTGAAATTATATACTGTATACAGGGTTATTTTTGCCCTTTTGCACTTGCAAACAATTTTGCCTCGTTTTAAATTCGCCCATTCATAGTTCTATTTAAGAAATTATGCTTAGTATGTAATTTGAATTCGCCCAGTTTTAAATTCGCCTAATCAAGAAGAGGGCGAAAGGGGCGAAAATAAAACGGGGCGAAAATTTCCCTGTATACAGTATTGATTAACGTTAATTGTAATCAATAAAATGTATTGAATGTTTGATACTGTTCAAAACAGTATATAGTGATGCATGACAGTGGCTCTTTTTTAAAATATCTTTATCAGGCAGCTATTGACTAATTAATTGACAACAAAAACCCCGGATTAGGAAAGATGTTTATGGGTAACTGGACTGTCAAAATACTAAATATTGTAACATTAAATGATATATTTTAAATGAATGTAGAATAGTTGGATAAGGAATAATGAATTCAGGTACTCTGATTGACATCAAAAAGATGCCTGAGTTTCTGATTACAATTTCTATGTGATTTTTGACTGAAATTTTACTTACGGCTAGGTTTGTTTCATGCTCCTGGGGGAGTCTTTCAACAACCCATTGGAATTTCATGGGTACCAATTGCGCTTCGTTATTAGCAAACCTATTTTTGTATTCATTTGAAGCAGAATTTGTGGAAAATCTTTTTTGTGAAAAGAAGAAAACACTTGCTGTGGCCTTCAACTCGACATTTCGATATATGACGACGTTTTGTCAATTTACATTGGTAATTTCCATTCCTAGTGATGACTTTAACTTTTCTATCGTCAACTTCCCAACTTATGCAGCAATATACCTTTATCACCTGCAGATGGAGTGATATATCTCAGTTGATTCGATACGCAAGAGCATGCTCTACATATGAACAATTTCTTAAACGAGAAAAATTATTGACAAGCAAATTGATGAAACAAGAATATCAACAGTCTCGTTTAAAGTCATCATTTCGTAAGTTCTATGGTTGATACAATGACATTTTCAGCAAATACAATTTATCACGAAGTCAAATACTGACTTAGTTTTTCACACTTATTGTTAGTCCATTATTTGTACAATTTTTTTGTTATTCTCCGATCATGACAAGGAGCACACGGCGGTGGGGACCGGTCAACAGGGGATGCTCACTCCTCCATGGCATATAATCCCATCTCTGATGTTTCGGAGGTTTGTGTTTGCTTCCCCCGTTTTTTTGTTTTGTGGACTTTCAAATTGAATACTGTTCGTTATCTCCATATCCTTCCATATCCACCGACAATAGATTGACTTAATTTTCTATGTTGTGTAATTTTCTTTGGCTGTTTGTCATATTTTAGTGGTTGTTAGACGCCAAAGACATTTTGAGATTGAAAATTGGAAAAATGTATATAAATAACAAAATGAAGATACAAATAGATTTGATTTGTTTCATGATAATTTATATACTTCGCTATCTGGTGTATTTCTTTGTAACACTTTATAAGAATGAAAACGGAGACTTGTGGTTACTCTTCAAATTTTTATTTTCACTTTGAAAAAAATTTCTTTATTATTTTTTTTTTAAAAGAATGAAATAATTTTAATCTTGATAATGTTTAGAATTGATTTCTCAATTTTTACTTTCAAATTGACGTATCAAATAAATATATCATTTTCAAATGTGAAAATAACTTTTAATAACTTGGATATATTCATTGCAAAAACTTATATTTATCCTTTCCTTCCATATAAAATTAAACAATTTTTTCTGAAAATTCAAAAATCCGTGTTTACATGTTTCGGTCTTATAACCATTATTTTATGCTTCAAAACTCAAGAGAGCGATCCTCGTTCATATCGAGACAGGTACCGACATAAAAGTTGATGTTACAGGGATTTCGTCAATCTAATTTAAAGTCAGTATATCATTACTTCTATATGTCGTTAAAAGGACCATGTTAGCGATTATATTCTACCATTTGGTGGTATTATAGCTGACTTGTTCCATTCCAATTGTAATCAGACTTTTGTATTTTATACTGAAATTGACTTTGAATTGTTCAAATACGTGAGGCTCACGTTTGGCGTGACCGGTCAACAGGGGATTCTTACTCCTTCTAGATATCTAATCCCACGTCTGAACTTTTCAGAGGACTGTGTTATGCCTTCTTAACAGATTTGTATTGTGGACAATATTCTTTAAATCGAACGCTGCTTGTTGCAGTGTACATGTATCGCCATCTATTCCATGGCATAGACTCCCCACAGTGTTATGAATACACAGTCATAATGGGTAATATATACAAATAAAAGCCAAAAAATGTAACCAAGAATTATTCGCGTCATTTTTTATTCTCAATTCGTAAATTTGAAATCAATACGCGATGATTAATTTCGCAACTGAAGAGATTTTCATTACAAATACAGAGCAAAATAGATGGGTCGTGGTGATTGCTTTATACATGTAAGGAAGTAAAATAAGGCAGCGAAACTTGCAGATATTTCTCGCTCAAAACTAAAAATTAGATAACAGTAAACAGAAAATTCAAAGTCCTTTAGGTGGATACAGGATATATTTTTTAAAAATCATTTGATAGTTTTAAAAAAAAAAATCATTCGTACTTGTGAAAGTATTTTTAAACAAAAAAGAACACAGCTTTACTCCCAAAATGCTGCATGTGACCTACATGTTCCTGTTACACGTGTCACTTGAGACGAGATCTCCTGATCTAGATGAGAAAATCACGCTACTAGGGTGTACGTCATGGTTCACAAACCTCTTGCAGAATAGAAATGTACATTCATTTGCTGTTACTTCGACTCTGAACTAAAGGTGGGGTTCTTTTATATTTTTTTATTATTATGCTAATATTACTTGCAAAACTAGGCTTTTCATGAAATAGAAAGTTGATTAATTGTAAAAGAACGATATTAATGTATGAATCATTTCTTACCTGACACTTGATACCAATCTTATCTGTTTAGAACTTAGGCATTATAGTGTTGAAAAAGTGCATATTTGTAAACCAAGCTAGCTAGGACTATCGTTCCCTGGGTAAAAATCGGCATACATAAAAGAACTTGACGTTCATCAAGCAAATAAAAATGTACGGGTATACATGAAATACAGTTTTTTTTATTATAGTCCACTTCTTGGGTCAAAACTCTGGATCCAGAAGTGCAAGTATTTTACAATATTAGAGGAGAATTCTGGTGCATCTTCAGTTATCGTGATCAATTGTTTAAACTAACGCTTTTAAATATTTAATAATCCGAAAGAATAAAAAGAAACTAAACAAACAGGAAGAAGTTTACATGAACTATGTTCTTCTCTCCTATTTAACATATTTATTAGAACAGAATTTTCCAGAATTTAAGTGAGCGGACATCAGTTTTTTTCTTGGGATTTTACTTTTTGAAAAAAATGCAGGAAAATAATATTTTATTTTTATAACTTTACTTAGATACATCGTATGAAATGACTGATCTATGTGCTGAAAGTGTGGATGACCTCGACGATATCGGTTTTCCAGAAACAGATCTAACTTTAGTTGTTGAAGATAAGAAAATTCATGTCAACAAAGCTGTAATTTCCCAGCATTCACCGGTTTTTACTGCCATGTTTTCTGGTAACTTCAAAGAAAGCACATCAAGGGAGATAACTTTGGATAACAAAAAGGCTAAAGATATTGTTGAGTTTCTCAGATGCTTTTATCCAAACATGAAGCACCCAATTACAGGTAAAATTTTGTTGTATGACTTCATTTATCCTTGGTTTTCTCTTCCCCCTTTTCAATTTCTATTAAAACGACTTGCCTACATAAATGTTCTATATGCTCTAATTGTTTTTTTTAGATTTAAATATTTTACGAACGCAGTGAACTCTAACTACAAAATGTATAACGAAAGGAATTTTATTTCGGAAAAGACGATAATGACAATCTAACAACCAACCTCTATGATAAACGTGATGACTTAAATTTAATTAACAATCGTCAGCTTCCCTTACGTATGCAGCCATAATACCTTCATCACCTGCATGCATAGGTTGTATATCTCATTTTTTTTTCGATACAATTTCTTGAACAATTTAAAACTAGATGCTGTCATGAGACAGTAATACCCGCACTAAGGTGTTTGCCTCTAAATGCACACTTCTTCATATTGGGCTTTACCAAGGGAAAAGTCAGTATAATTCAATAATTTACATAATACATGTATTCATCAAATTGAGCATAAATGCTCAGGTCCCATGTAGCTGCAGATCTGCAGTTATGGTTTTATATATTTGACTTTGACCATAACGTACAGATCCCCATATGCAAAAGGTGAAATTACGCGCAATATTTTTTGCGCACTCTTGGCATTTTTCTCCACTTTTAGCATTGGTCAATCAACTACCTTTCACTCCCTAATTTTAGACTCATTCTGTAGCCAATATGTATATTTTGTCCACCTCCCAGCCATTTAATGATTTATAGTCATCTCAGAAAAAAACTCGCTTGATGTGAATTTTCAGCAATCTAACAAATAATTTTAATCAAGCGAGTTTATCACCTGTAGAGACGACTATAAAAGGATTGGAGATGGATAAAATATACAGATTAGTTAAACAATGTGCCTAGAATTAGGGAGTGAAAGGTAGTAAATTAACCGATGCTGGAAAGTGGAGAAATTCTCCCCAGAAGTGCGCAAAACGTATTGCGCCTGTAAATTGCACCTTTTTTGCATATGGGGATCTGTAGCTTTATGGTCAAAGACTAATACATGTATATAAAACCATAACGCTACAGATCTGCAGCTAGTGACCATGTGACCCATGGGACTCCATCTTATTGGTATTTCATATTCATAATTGATTACCAGTCGGAAATTAAACAACAGAATTAAATTAATGATGTAATTAGGTTTGAAAAAGGGGGGGGGGGGGTGTATAAATTTTTGGCACATACTGTATAAGTGGAAATTTTAGCGAAACGCAAATTTAGCGATTTCTACCTAAAATCTGGTATTTTATTTTTAGCGAGAAGTAATTTTAGCGATTTTAAAATGCTAATTCAAGAAGCTTTTACAAATGATAAGCAATTAATTTTCAGTGGTATTCAATTTTAGCGATGTCAGCACCCTCGCTAATAATGCCAAAATTAAATCCTCGCTAAAAATTCTACTTGTACGGTAATTGGAACTTTTTAAATCTATTTTCTAATATAGATTAACAAAAAATAATATTATTCAAATTAGTGTAAAGCGTTTTTGATGAATTTTTCAAAATGTGCAAAGTTTATTTATATTTGATTAGGCAGAAACTTCTTGAAAGCTGCCATATACACAATCAATTTAGTCATCCCCCACCCCTCTCCCATCAACACACACACACAAACACACCTTATTTGCCTGTTTTTGGAAATAGGCCTAGATGGCAAAGTTAAAATAAAACATCTTTTGTAAATGATAATTTTCAATTTGTTCTTGCACTATACATGTATCTGAACACCTGCATCACATTGGGCTTGCGTCACGTTCCCAATTTAAGTACTAGTTTTACCACTGGCATTATCATTTTAGATTTCACTGCACGTGCAGTAGGCTACTAGTGTGCATCATTGCATAGGCCTATATGTCAGTAGGAATTATTTCATTTTGTGCTTTAACTGGATTATATTTCATGAAGATGACAAGGCCTAATTAATGACAATCGGTAAGTACAAGTTTTGGTATAGATTTGGGTAAAATAGTCTGAAATGCAAACGGTTAGGTTCAAGTTTAAAGGATCAAAGGTCATCCGATGCTACAATAGATGAATTTCACATTCTGAAGAGTTATCCCCCGTTATCAACGTTACATTCAGTTACAAGATCCAGATTTTTTTTTGGGGGGGGGGGGGGGGGCCAGACCAGAATTTCCTGAGAAGCAAAAAAAGAAAAAGAAGAAGTTATGGTTGGGTCTGTTTTCTAGGGTGGAGGGACACTTAGGGCATTCAAAGTCATTTTTACTTCCTCCAGTATAATTATTATAGTCCTGCAATTCCGGGGGGGGGGGGGGGTTGAGGGGTCATTTTCCAATTCCCTGTCCCTGTAATGACAAATGATCATGTGACTCCTAAATAGTAGGAAACTTTTTCCATTTGACTATACATAATTTTGTTACTTGTGTTATTATGTTATGTAAATTTAATGGTATAAATGTTATGAACCCCTGGAGGTCATCCCCACTCTCCTAATGAGCTGGAAATGTTCACAATATGACTGCATTAAATTAAATAAAAGTGCATCAATGATAAGATTACTTGACATTTTATTCATGAATTCGTGTCAACCTATCTTCCTAGAATTAGGAAATCATTCAGAGATGGACCACATTAAACTCTTTGTATAAACATTTTTTTTTAAATGTAAAAACAAGTAGTAGTTTGCATACATGAACAAACAGGGGTCTGGGAAGGGATGAGGGGAAGGATCGAGTTAATATTTCTTTACGCCTTAATGGTTGAAAACTCCTAAAATGAATGTTGACCTCAAATCTAATTTGTCCTCATTATTTTTCAAGTGGTGGTGTCTCCATATGAGTGAAAAATTCCTGAGAGGGATGTTTAACAACAAACAAAATGACATAAAAACACAATATTGATTTGCGTTAAGAAATATGCAGGGGATTTTTTCCATCATAAATTTTCTTCTCAAGAACAGCAAGGGCATTATTGTCCTCCATTTTGGGGAAAGGGAGGGGACATTAAATCCCATTTGTCTGTCAGTCTGTCCATCTTATTGACAGTTAGTATGTGCATCTGTCACAATAAATTTAACCTTGGTCATAACTTTTGAATAATAAGAGATAGTGCTTTCATATTTCACATGTACATTACCACAAAACTTTCTAAATATACTATGATTTTTTTAACCCAAGTGAGACCTTGACCTTAAAGTTTTACCTACTTTCCAAAAAAAAACATTTTTAATTGATCATTTTGCAAGAGAAAAGAAAGGGCATTCAAATTATACATGTTTATTACATGTGAAAAGACTTTTCTAAATATATCATGACTTTTGACTCTGTGACCTTGACCTAGAAGTTTAACCTACTTTTCAAAAATATTATATTGTTTATACAACTTTTGATTCAAAAGAGATAGGAATTTCATATTTGACATGTACAACAAAATGTTTCAGAGCATGCTATGATTTTTCCCCTTTGACCCAGTTTTCAAAAATTGATATATGATAGGGGTGCATATTTGACACACAATCTGCCATAAATTATAGCATCCCATTCACTAAAACACAGAAAGCAGAGGACCACAATTCTTTGAATTTGCTTGTATAATCTTGATATATGGAAACATCCTCATATAATGTAGATTCAAGTTTTTTATGCCACACCATGATTAGGAATGCATGTATAGTTTTGTCATGTCCATCCTCCACCCTTCCATCTGTCTTTCCATTGGGCTCAAAGAAACTTTCTAGATATTTTTATCAAAGTTCATATGTTGATGCATACTGATGTAAATATCCAACTGCAGCAATATTTTTTGACTTTGACCTTTCCTTTGACCTTCACTTAACTTTTCTTTAAATTAGTGTTTAGCTTTATTTTAAAGAAACCCTTCAAGTTGTGTAATGAAACTTCACATGATGATACATACTGATGTAAGCTTTACAATGCTTCACTCTTTTTTACCTTGACCTTTCCTGTGACCTTGACTTCACTTTTCTAAAATTAATGTCTAGATCAGTTTTGAATAAACAATTCAAGATATATTTATCAAACTCCATATGCTGATACATACTGCTGAGATCTATTAATACATCAACTTATTTTGACCTTGAATTTTCCTTTGACCTTGACCTCACTTTTTAAAATATGTGTTTATCTAAGTTTTAAATAAACCATTAATTATAGTTTTATCAAACTTCATATGCTAATAGTAAATTCATACTGATGTAAGCTTTTCAACTGCAACAACATTTTGGCCCCAACATTTCCTTTGACCTCTCTTTTTTAGAAAAAGTGTTCAGCTCAGTTTCATTAAATCATTCAAATATTTTTATCAAACATAATATGCTGATATGTATTAATGAAGCTACTCAACTGCATCAAAAACTTCACCTTGCACATTCCTGTGACCTTGACCTCCATCCTTTTTAATTTGTATTTCGCTTAGTTTTAAAGAAATGATTTAAGACATTTTTAAAACATCATTTTGACCCATTAGTCCCCCCGGGGCAAAATCAAAAATTTTGAAACCCTGCTGTACATCTACATGACACTATCAACCATCTCCCAAAAGATGATTAGGCTACTGTGTAAAATGTAAGAGGAGTTCAGGGAAGACGGGGCTTTTTGCATAAAAAACATCATTTTTCGACCCCCATTTGACCCCCCGGGGCAAATTCTAGATTCCGAAACCTTACTGCACATCTACATGACACCACCAACCATCTCCCAAAAGATGATTAGGCTACTGTGTAAAATGTAAGAGGAGTTCAGGGAAGACAGGGCTTTTTGCATAAAAAACGTCATTTTTCAAACCCCCCTTTCACCCCCCGGGGCAAAATCAAAATTCCGAAACTTTACTGCACATCTACATGACACCACCAACCATCTCCCAAAAGATGATTAGGCTACTGTGTAAAATGTAAGAGGAGTTCAGGGAAGACGGGGCTCTTTGCATAAAAAATGTCATTTTGCACCCCCCTTTGACCCCCCGGGGCAAAATCAAAATTCCGAAACCTTACTGCACATCTACATGACACCACCAACCATCTCCGAAAAGATGATTAGGCTACTGTGTAAAATGTAAGAGGAGTTCAGGGAAGACGGTAGCTTTTTGCATAAAAAACGTCATTTTCAACCCCCATTGACCCCCCCGGGGGAAAATCTAGATTCCGAAACCTTACTGCACATCTACATGACACCACCAACCATCTCCCAAAAGATGATTAGGCTACTGTGTAAAATGTAAGAGGAGTTCAAAGGGGAAAACGGGGCTTTTTGCATAAAAAACGTCATTTTACCCCATTTGACCCCCCAGGGCAAAATCAAAATTCCAAAACCTTACTGCACATCTACATGACACCACCAACCATCTCCCAAAAGATGATTAGGCTACTGTGTAAAATGTAAGAGGAGTTCAAAGGGGAAAACGGGGCTTTTTGCATAAAAACGTCATTTTTCGACCCCATTTGACCCCCCGGGGCAAAATAAAATTCCGAAACCTTACTGCACATCTACATGACACCACTAACCATCTCCCAAAAGATGATTAGGCTACTGTGTAAAATGTAAGAGGAGTTCAGGGAAGACGGGGCTTTTTGCATAAAAAACATTATTTTTCGACCCCCATTTGACCCCCCGGGGCAAAATAAAATTCCGAAACCTTACTGCACATCTACATGACACCACCAACCATCTCCCAAAAGATGATTAGGCTACTGTGTAAAATGTAAGAGGAGTTCAGGGAAGAAAAGTGTGACAGACGGACGGACGGACGGACGGACGGACGGACGGACGGACATGAGTAACAAAATACCCGAACTTTCTTAGAAAGTGCGGGTATAATTATTGACAAACAAGTTGATGAAACAAGAATATCAGTAGTCTCGTTCAAAATCTTCGTTTCATAAGTACTATGGTCGATAAAATGACCTTGTCTGGCAGCAAATACAATTTATCATTTAGTAAAGTGCTGACTAACGTTTATAGCTCACCTGAGCTGAAGGCTCAAGTGAGCTTTTCTGATCACATTTTGTCCGTCGTCCGTCTGTCTGTCTGTAAACTTTTCACATTTTCGACTTCCTCTCAGGAACCACTGGACCAATTTTGACCAAACTTGGTACAAAGTGTCCTTGGGTAAAAGGAAATATAAATTGTTAACATTAAGGACCAGGTCCTCTCACAAAGGGAGATCAAGAAAAGACAAAAATAGGATGGTTTCATTAAAAAACTTCTAAAGAACCACTGGGCCAGAAAAGTTGAAACTTATTTGAAAGAATAAAAAATATATAAGGAAAATCTTTAAAGATCTTCTCAAGAACCAATGGGCCAGAAAAGCTGAAAATTATGTGGAAGTATCCTGGGGGAGTGTGGATTCTAAATTGTACAAATCATGACCCCCGAGGGTTTGGCAGGGTTGCAATAGGGAATCAAGTTTGACAAAGAAATATATAGGAAAAATCTTTAAAGATCTTCTTCTAAAAAACCCCTGGGCCAGAAAAGCTAAAAATGTGGAAGTATCCTGGGGAGTGTAATTTATTGTTTAAATCATGACCCCAGGGGGTTTGGCA
>NW_026924111.1:0-23117 GCF_032062105.1 Saccostrea cuccullata | reverse complement strand
TTTGCATAAGATCCTGCAGGCTAACTAAAACTTCTCCCAGCACCTCTAATCCTTTTATGGTAAAATCCCACATAGAACATGTAAGGAAATGACACTGTCTAGTTCTTCCATTCTGCAGCTGAAAAAACTTCATAACTATCAGAAAAATGATTTGGAACGCCACCTATATCGTAGAATTAACATCTTATCTTTTTCAGCCTTCCTAATTGTTTTGGACTTAAAATATCTTTTTCTAAATATCTCTTTCCACTTAAAATTTAAAAACAGTTTTTGCAGATCCCAAAAGAGATTGTGCATTGGGTCTATAACTCAAAAAGTACTCAAGCTCAATCAAAACACTAAAGTATGTTCCATATTTCTTTACTTAATTATCTGACTCAGCTTTGATGTTTTGCATTATTCACCATCTTAGTAGCATATAGATTGTTGGATTTTTTGTGTTTGGTTTCTAATTTTGTATGTCGAAACCAGAGTAGTCCCTCATCTCCCCAAAACACCCACCGTAAGTTTTAAAGCATTTGTTATAGCCTAAATTTGCCTCACGAGACTTAAACCCACAACATTTACGTGCTGCTGGAACGTCACAAGCGACATATAGCAATGCAGCCAAAAGGAAGAATGTTTTTCTGAACAATGATGAATCTAGTTTAACATCCTTCTACAATTTAACTTTTTAAAAATAGTTTCTAAAAGTGAATATCGTTTTTGCTCTTTTCGGAAAGCTGGTATGATTTTTACCCAACACTCCTTGGCAGATTTGGAATTGCGTATAATATATTACACCTACAGCATTGTCTTTCATATACCTAAAAGTTTGGAACCAATCAATGTACATCATTAAACCTATTCCTCAAACATCAGACAAAAATGATTTGTTTTCACAAAGTCTAAAATTTGTTCCAAACCCTCCCATCATAAACATCTCTTAAACACCTGAAGGTCAAGCTGTAGTAGAGGAAAGGTTTTTCAAATTTGAGAAATGTTTTTAGTGAACATTTACAAATGTGATTTATTAAAATAAGGTATTTCAAGCCATAATGTTTTGAACAAAAATATTTTAAACGAGTTCTTGATGAACAAGAGAGTCACGGACCTTATACGAGGTCACCTGTGCATCATACAACTTTCTAATGATTGAATTTGGTTCATGTTGTAAAGGCTGAGGATTTTAACCAGTGGGTTTTCCTTAGATAAGTTTGGTGTAGGATGGACCTTAATCGAAGCGGATGAGAAGCCCTCCAGTGAGCGACACTGACTTGCGCATATCTACGTATATATACTGAATTTTACCTGACTGCATTACCTGTATGCGTGTTCCTGACATTGTAAAACGAAGTCGTTTTTCATTTGTTGCTCAAGAATTCAAATGCTCCATCTGTCATTATGAGGCAGTGAAGTACAGACCAGAGTCAGAATTCCGCATGTTTATAATATACTGTTCCCAGTTAATAAATAACCAGCCTCAACCCTCAAATAGCAGCAGAGTTACCACCACTGCTCCTGTCATTATCTCTGTCTTAGGTAGGGAAGTAAATCCCTGGTAGATCAGTGTTAGAGTCCATGGTGTTTAATGTACTGGTCAAAGTCGATAAAATTCCAGTCTCCACCATGACTGCAGCAGACTCTCATTTTTTGAATGAAATAGAAACAAAATAAGAAACAAATTATAAAATAGAACAATACAGTTAGACCCATTCCATCTGTCGTTATCTCTGTCCGGGGTACTGAATGACATCCCAGACAGGTCAGTGTCAGAATAACCAGTGTCTAACATTGCGTCTCCCAAGGTCTTTGAATCTGGGATCGTACAACAAAGTAGTTGAAATTCATTTTGCAATGAAAATGCAAAGCTTCACCATGTTAAGGTTGTAATTATATCATATATATGTAACTTAAATTAAAGCAGCATACATAAGAAAATATTAGCCACATAACTAATGCTAAGTACCTACATTTACGTCTACAAATATCAATAAACGGCAAATTTGAGGCACTTTTTAGTAGCTGTTATCCGTATGCAAAATATACTAGTAATTCATATGTAATTTAAATTAAACATTAGTTCAACCTTTACACTGATGGACAAAATTGATTCTTAGATAAAACAGTTGATATTTAAATACATAATTTTTATGTTGTTGACATTTTACAAAAATAATTTTGGAACTTAAATTCAATTTAGGTACATTCTGAAAATTACCTTCTTTGTTGTCAGTATCTTTACTTAATCTTTTGTGTTTTACAACAGAATAATTTAGGCCATCTTTGAAAATAAGTTTGCTTGCCCTCTCCACACTGAGGATAAAAAAATAGGGGTAGGTAGGTAAAGACAATTTTTTTAAAATTTAAAAACACCTGGAAATGTAAATATTAATTAGTTATTAATAAATAAAAAATAATATTTTCCTGGAAGTCAAAAAAGCTTTGATTTAGGACATTTTTAGTCAGTCGCTCTAAAGAGGGCAACCAAACAATTTTTAACGTATTTTTTCTTCTATTAGAGATAATGCAAATTAATTCGTTTATACTAGAGCACAGCGGTTGAAAATACCCTGTGTTAAAATCGCCCTACAAACATATCTTGTATATCCAATGCATTTCTTTTATATAATGGCAAATAATATATATCAAAAACATTGTAATCTGGATGATGAAAGGTATTTCCAAATAGAAAGGATTCAGTAAAAGTTGTAGCATATATACCATACAGTGAATTACTTCAACAAATTTTATGTGCAAAAAAATAATCAGTCAAAATTACACCACCCTATCAAGATCAAGGTAACTAGAAATCCCTAAAATGTCCCCAAACTAAACCAAATGTTTGATTTCAATGTAGCTCTTCTAATCATTTTTCAAACATGTCCAACAAACTTGATTTTCAATCATTCATTAGTATTTACTATTTCCAAAATCCTTACATTTGGATAATGTTGCTATCTCAAATGGCACTTTTTCTTTGAATGGCAGTATTTTTAAAAGAAATGTTAACTTTCAATGAATTAATTACATTCTAACAAATCATGCGTTTCCATAATCCTGTCCAATCCATTTTTTTTTAACCCTTGAAACTGTAGAGTACTCATTAAATCTTTGAGAACGATTAAAATTACGTTGTTATGGCTTGTGTGAGCTATTCATTGTAATGAATCTGTTCAGAAAAATCACTGTATGGCTGTAAGTTGGCGAATCTGTGCTTGACCGAGATACCCCAAAATCTTTTTCACAATATCTTCTCAAAATGTCTTCCAGCTTCAATGACATCCCAGACAGATCAGCGTCAGAATTCCCAGTGTCTAGCATTCTGTCACCCAAAGTCTTTGAATAAGACCTGGGGGCCATAAAACATTTGCTCTCAGTCTCCCTTTTCCACTATTTATTCCTTTGAAAAGGGAGACTGAGATCAAAAGTGAGCTCGTCTATATTTTATGGATCCCAGGCCTGCGATCGTATACAAAAAGTAATTGAAATTTATTTTGCAATGAAAATGCAAGGCGTCAGAATTCCTGCTGTTTATAATATACTGTTCACAGTTGAGAACAAGCTAATTCAGAGAACTTGTGTCCCCCGCTTAGGGAAAAGTAAACCATGCGCAGGGGAAGAAGGGAGTCGGATCCCCCGTCTGAATTTGTAGAATTATGAAATGTATACATGTATACTGAAGCAAACAAAATTCATGTGTCGATATGGATATAAAGATTTGATTGCTTATTCTTAAATATGTGTATAGAGGATTATCACACTGTAATAATGATTTTATGACCTTGTACAAGCTAAACCTCATAAATTTTTCACTTCACATGCTGAATACTATCATTTAGTAAAAAAAAAAAAAAGGTATTTCAGAAAAAAAAGAAAATGAATCGTACGGGAATTGAACCCGGGATTTCTCACATGTGCAGCGAGAGACATACCTCTACACCACGCAAACGCTGTAAAGTAACGAAAATCATATGCAAAGATGAAGTAACATAAATGTATTTATATATTCACGTTGGATATTGTCAAAATTTTACACAATGCATGGTGTCTAATCTAACCTTTATTAAACAGTTCTATTGTAATAAGAATATAAAGTCCGCCGAGAACCTGTTTTATACGTAATAACACTCCTCATTCCCCTGTGCTAAAATAGCGACATGTAATACAATAAATACTAATGAAACAAACGGGGCGGGACACTTTGAGAGGGGTGAGAGAGGTCATAGGGAGTTTCCGTACAAAATTACATTGCAAAATCCTCTTGAAATATCGCCCGGAAAGGATAGTGCTACACAGAGACATAATGTATAAATTTACGACCTTGAACTTTGAGGGTCTTCCTTAGGCCACAGTGAGTTATGTAAAATTTCATTGCAAAAGCTCAAAGGGTTCTCGAGATATCGCAGGGAAACGAAAGTGTTATAACAGACAGAATTTTCGAATTTATGACACTGACCTTAGACCTCAAAATCAATAGGGTTCTTCTTTTGTTCATAGGGAGTTGATACGCAATGAAATTTCATTGCAAAAGCCCGAAGGGTTCTCGAGATATCGTGTGGAAACAAAAGAGTTACAGACTGAATGACGGACGGACAGACCCAAATTAATATCTCACACTTTTCAAGCGGGGGACAAAAATCCAGCGTCCCCCCTAATAGCAGCAGTTACCTCCATTCTTCCATTCTGAGGAAGAGGTAAATCCCGAACAGATCAGTGTTAGAGTTCATCTTGTGTAATGTTCTGGACAAATGACTCTTCGCCAAGGAGATTGTGAGCTAGCCACTTGATGGCCTCCATGCGAATAGCGGACTCCTCCATGGTAGGTGGTACCCCTAATAGAAACAGAGTTACCCCCACTCTTCCAGTAGTTGTTTGATCGAAGTCTCCCCTGCTCCTGTCCTTTTCTTCTTTACGTAAAGTACGTCCTGGTCATGTTGTGGTTTCTCATGTCGTCTCCTATAAAAAGATCGAAACTGAATAAAAAGTAGAACAATACAGTTATACCCACTCCATCTGTCGTTATCTCTGTCCGTGGTACTGAATGACATCCCCGACAGATCAGTGTCAGAATAACCAGTGTCTAACATTGCGTCTCCCAAGGTACCGGAAGTGTGCTTCTGCAAAAGAGTTTTTTGAAATAAATTTTGACGTACATGGATAGTCGGTTACCAGATTGAATATGCGTAGGAAGGTCTATTATCGGAAGTTTTATCTATGCCAATAACACTGCCATTTGTCCTAATGCAATTTGTCCTCAATTTTTCCATCTGCTTATCAGAATACATGATTACCTTCGTTGGTTTTTATGGCGTTGCATATTCTTACGTTCTCCCACTGTTTGACACGAACTTTACAAGCACAGTGTAAATAATGTATGAATTTCCTACCGTGACCTTATGACCTCAAAATAAGTAGCGACCTCCTTCAGGCATGGAAAATTTGAAGGTTTCTCCAGGCAGCACGTGGAAACGAATGAGTTATAGACAGACCGAAACTTTCAGTGAAAGCAGGTGACACAAAGAGCGTCAGAATCACCAGGGGTTATAATAATGCGATGGTTTTCGGGTAACAAGTCTTTTCAGCAAACAGCATCAGAACTTTCCTTACTCTTGTCGTTTGGTTTATCTATGTTGCCAGTGTTTAAACATCTTTGTTTTTGAAGCTTGGCTTGTGTAAAATGTATAACTAATTACCCACAATACCATCACAGCTTTTTTCATTCCCCTTGTCGTTATCTTAATCTGTGGTACGGAAGATCATACCAGACAGATTATAGCTTCGCATGTCGTCTCGTATTTAGAAAGATAAATATACATAAAACAGTCTAGTTAAATCCACTCCCATCTTTCGTTATCTTTGTTTGTGACAGGAAAGAACACTCCAAAAAGATTGTTTCTCATGCCGTTTCTTAGATGTAGAAAGATATCAAAACAATGTAAATATATGTCAAACAGCATAGTTAACATATTCTCTATCTGTCGTTGTCTCTGCCTGAGGTGGTGAAGTACATCCCAGACATATCGGGCGTCAGAATTCCCCGTGTTTAAAATGTTCGACTACTGTTCACAAATGATAAAAAATCTAGCTTCTAACCCTCATAGCAGCAGAGTTACCTCCACTTCTCCTGTCATTATCTCTGTTTGAGGTAGAGAAGTAAATCCCTGGCAGATCAGTGTTCGAGCCCATGATGTTTAAATCCTGGTCACAGTCGTGTTTAATGTACCGTTCACAGGTGATAAAAATCCAGCCTCCATCTCCAATAGCAGCCGAGTTAACTCCACTCTTCCTGTCGTTGTCTCTGTCTGGTGTAGAGAAATACATCCCAGTCAAATTAATGTTTGTCTTGTCGTCTTCTAAATAAAATGATAACGAACGAAAGAAAAAAGTGAGCTAGCTCACATGCCCCACGCACCCCAAAACTCAGAGTGCTGATAATCCCGGAAAAGGAAAGGGAATCGGAATTTCCTGGAAATATGCACATCTACATATTGTGTTCTAAATATCTGCAAGTTTAATGAAATTCTGTGCAGCGGTTTATGAGGAGCTGCGCTAACAAAAAAAAAATAGGACTAACAAACTGACTGATATTTTGACTGACGTACGGACGGGACTAAAACATTATACCTCATTTAACTTGTTGCGTGGGGTATAAAAATAAATCTATAGAACAATACAGTTATACCCATCCTATCTGTTTTTTTTTTTTTATCTCTGAATGAAGTACATCCCAAAAATATCATCGTAAGAACTCCCTGTGTCTAACATAGGGTCACCCAGTGTTCTGGAAGCTGTGTTAGTTAAAAAAAAATAAATGAAATTAATTTTGAAGTATAGTCGGTTAACAAATTGATAGTTATAGCCATAGAAAGGCATATTATTGACAGTTCTATCTAAACCAAGAACACGGTCATTTTGTCCTCAAGTCTTCCAACTAGATTCAAGATATTTGAGCCTCGTCGGATAGAAATCGACCTTATCTCATGTTACGTCATAATGAGAAAAACGAAGAAACAAAAAACACATTTTTTACCGTAATTTTTTCCCACTTTGTTATGAAAAGTAAAACATGTGTAAACTAATTTTACATTTGTCAAACATATTTTTCATAATAATTTTTTTTTTTAAATGAAGGTCGAATGTCATCAAATCTATGCTGACTATCATTATATTATAACCCCGTGTTGAGCCTCTACAGTAAAGCTGTTTCTATGGATGTATGTAAACAGAGACAACTAGAATACCGAATCCGATGTTAAACTAGTGCTAATTGTAACGGGGACCGTTACAGATGTTCCCCAAACGCTCCCCATCTTCCATTTTGATACCTTTCTCTACAAACTTCACTAAAGATGTGTAACACTTTTTTATATCTAATACAATTTAAATATTTTAAGAAGTATTTTAATGGCAAACAAGGGCGTTCCATGTGAATAGAAATATTTAGAAAAGGCAGTTTTCCTATTTCAACAAGAAATTAAAAAAAAGCACTCAGACTCAGTACCATGCGAGTCGCAATATTTAGAAAAGACCCTCTTCTCTGTAAACAAAAGACACCCGGCGTATCATGTGAATGGTTGTATTTAGAGGGTTCGTATATGGGAGATTATTAATTCACAAAGATTTTTTTAAAATAAAAAATCCAACTCACACGGCGGACCATGTGAATGGCAATGTTCTGACATCACTGCTAACTTTGACACAAGTAAACTATATATATGTATTCAGAAAAGATTGTTTTCCTTTTAATAAAAAAAACACCACTCACATGGCGGACCATGTGAATGGCAATGTTAAGACATCACTGTCCCCTTACTATTTGTTAACTTTGACACAAAGTAACCTATAGTTGATTAAAAACAGGGGCCCTGCATCAGACAGCCTGCATTACTATAATAGTGTCTTAATGTGTACACAAGAAACATGTTGTCATCCCATGAGAATCCCTCGCAAGGCATATAAATACACAGATTGCAATTCAAGACATATAAGATTTTGTAATTTTTCGGAAACATTTTTAAGAAAGGAACTTTTTCTTTCTTTTTTTCAACATTACACTTTTTAGTCTTCCGAAGGGTCATCAGACAGCCTAGGAGACGACGACAATGTCATTCCGTATATTTTACTTTTTCGCTGTGCAATGCAAGGGTTCATTAAGATGTCGCAATGTCATGATGCACGACACTGATTCCTCCTTTCAGAGCTCTCCATGCCAAGAAGAAAAATATTCCTCTAGCGAATATAAGAAAAAAAAATACCCCTCACACGGCGGACCATGTGAGAGGCGGTAAGTATATGAAAATGACTGTCTGACTATTTTTCCACTAATTAAACCTGTAAGGTCTAAGTATGCCACATAACAAACAACACATAACAAATGCTTTATGTCCAAAATGTATTGAACACCGTTTCGCCCTGTAAGGGCTCATCAGGCCGCCTAGCAAACGACGACAGTGTTGTTTTTTTTTTGTTTTTTTTTAAACGTTTTTTCTCATAATCAATTAACATGTATGACAATAAATGTACAATAAACATATGCTCTATATTAAAATGGACATGAATTGAATAAAATTTGTATATAGCTTTAATCATTATTATCGCGCATCTGTAGAACATTTAAATTAATAAGTTACATCGTGCATTTTCTCTCTTATCCAATTAACATGTATGACAATGAATGTACAATAAACACAATTGTTATATTACAATAGAAATGAGTTATATAGAATCTGTATGTACATTTTGCATTCTCATTGTGCATCTATCGAACAGTTGTTACATTGCTTTACAAATTTTACAATTTAATAGAAATCGCATCATGGAAACTATAATACAAATGTTCAATTGTCACATTTGGATCTTCTGGGAAGTCTTTTGCGAGCACCAAGTCGAGACAAGAGCCACTCTCTGTCGTTGGCTTGTTCACAAGTTGTTGGTAGCCATAGCTTGTAAACAACGTTTTTAGAGATGGTTTTCCAAAGTAGTTGTCATTGAAATCGCCCAGAATCAACACTGGGGAGGATATTTCTTGATTGATTTGGGATAATAGAGAGCTGATTTTGGCTTTAAACTTATCCATTGGATATATTGGAGGTCTGTATATCACGAACACCGCTACCGCTGTTGGTTCTAATATTTGTATTGACACACACTCTAAGTCCTTTACTTTGGTCGTGTACCTTGTATGTTTGACATCTTTTGTAAATATTGCGACCCCACCCTTAGCCTGTGATTTTAGTTGTCGAAATATGGGATCAGAGGATGTGTATGCATCCTCTCGATAGACTGCGTGAACATCTGAGTTTGGAATTAAGCTGGGAGGTACGTAGTCTTTCTTGGTAAGCCATGTTTCTGTGAAACATATAACTTGGGAGTCATTCACAAAACCAGCGTTTTCAATGTCTTTCCTATGTGAGAGGAGACCTTCTGTATTATGCAACAATAGTTTCAGACAATAACATTTGTCATCAACACCAGTTTGGAGGACGTAATTTGGCATGCTAGAAAGTGATTCCTTAATTTCTGCTGACGCAAAAATACAATCTGTGTCAAAATGCAAGATGTTGAGTCCTTGTAATGTAGTTGTTCTACTTAATGCTACATATGCCATTCCTGGTTGAAATATCTTTTGAAGTGAAACTACTACTTGTGTTGTTGTCATCCCTTGCACTTTGTGAATGGTTGCTGCCCAATACAGCTTAAGTGGCAATTGTTTTCTGAGTGCATTTCGTCCTACAAGAACATCTTCATTTGGCGTTATACGGACAGCTTTTTCTGATCCTTGTACATTTGAAACTGTGGTGGAGATGGCTTTTCTGCCAACGTTTTCGTTATCAAATTGTATATATACCGCATCGATGTCATTTCCTCTGACCTCTATAGCAGATATTGTACCAAATGCGCCATTAACAAGACCATCTTCTGTATCAATGTTTCTTGTTAGCATAACCCGTGCATTGATTCCAAGTTTGATCATGTCTGGTAGGTTTTCTGGCGATGAGGAGGAATAGGGTAGCTTTCGCAAGAGCAGCGTACCTGAGGTACTTTTTGTGTAATCTTTGGCTATTGAGTACAGACATGGACTGCAGATTGTTTCTACCATCTGTTCATTGTGTGCATCCACTTCGTTGTTGGTTGGAAATATATGCAAAGCATTCTTTGACTCTATCGGAATTGACTCTTTAGAAACAGACTGAAGGAGTTGTAAGTCTGTTTGTTGCAATGGTTCTCCCCGCAATCGGACTCTTAGACGATTTAACATTTCGGCAAACTTTACATCTTCCTTTTGACGCATGATCTCGGACAGGCTGGCAATTTGGAATAATGGATTCCAGAGATCTAAAATTATGGAATCCTTTAGCTTGTACGGAGGAGATGCCTTCACTGGAGGAAGCTGGTAGAAATCACCAACAGCTAAAATTGCAACATTTCCAAACACCTTCTTAGATTGTTTAATTTGGGTCAGCCTGCCATGGATGTATGTTAGAAGTTTGTGGTCTACCATCGAAATTTCGTCAATGATAAGGAGTTTTAAGTGCTCATATTTTGCTCTTAGCGAGTTTAGGATGTTTTCCCCCAAAGGCGTGTATGGGAGCTTAATATTTTTGCTAATCCCAAATGCTGAATGCAAAGTCATACCGCCTATGTTGAATGCAGCTGTTCCAGTTGGTGCTGTTATAAGCACCGATAAAGCATCAGGTGTTTCAAGTGTTTTGGATAGAATTCTGTTTATTTCGTGATATATGCATTTTATGAGATGCGATTTTCCTGTTCCTGCTCCTCCGGTTAGAAACAGATGAAAGGGATCAGGAGACTTTTTCCATGCTACTTCAAATACCCATTCTCTTACTTTGTAGAATACTTGTTGTTGAATCAAATGAATCTTGTATTTTGGTAGGAGAAATTTTAGGTTTCTGATATTGTATGATTCCAGCTTGGGTAGATGTAGACGATTTTTTAGAAATCGCCAGAAGTTCGATATCTGGAGATATGTCCTCGTCCTCGTTATTAACTTTGCTTGTATTTTTCTCCTGCAGTGTGAGTCTTTCTGCTTCACATTCAGGGGCTACTGCTGCCCATGCGTCTTCTCCGATGCGGCCCTCCTGTACATCATCCCATGCTTTCTCTAAATCATCTGCATCCCTCTCAAAGCGAGCTCTGTTTTCATTAATGATGTTCAATACGGATCTTTTTCCGATTTTTCCATTGAAAATGTAATGTTCAAAATTGAAGAATTCTTCAGGTTTGATTATTACAGTTCTGTGTGGTAGGTACAGTTGAAGCAATGTCAGGAAGTAATCATTTTCCTGCTTCAAGCGATTGAATCGGGGGTAGCGGATGACAGCTTGTTTTCCTTTCTTTCTTTCTTTTATGTACCCTAGTCCATCACTCAGTTCATAGTGCAATAGCTGTGCACCTTTTTTGGAAGAAGTTGGAGGTCTAGAGGCTGGATAGAGAGAGTAATATGAGCAGAACTCTGCCAAACATTGTTCATCAAATGGTTGTCCAATTGGTCGAGCGTAATATTTGTCAATGATGGAGGACATCCATATATTTTCACTGTTTCCTTTTCGTGATTTCAGTATGTTCAAAGGAAGACTCATCTTAATTGCATTGCTTCCTGTGGGAATGAATACAACTTCTCTTGAGCATTCTTTCAAATGCATGCTGCAAACTCTGAAAACAGCTTCCTGTGCAGACACTTCTCTGTTTTGGACCCTGAGCAATGTGTTTCATTGCAGTAGCCGCATCCTTGTTGCCCTTTCGTGCTTCTTTTTGTGCATTTCCTATAAGTTCGCCGACTTCGGCTTCTGCTTTGCTGATATATGAAAGTATATAAGCTACACATGAGTAAGGGTCCATAACATATTGAATGTCCATGTTTGCATTCCATGCACGCAGTAAAGTCAGGGTTGTGGTTAACCATTTACATCCTAGGAGCCATGTGGGCCCCTTACTTTTCAAAGTTTAGGGGCCCACAATGTGATTTACGGGCCCACATACCTCATCAACAAAATATTTGAAAATGCTGCTTTTCTTTGTATATTTGTATACACTTTATTTTTCATAAATAATAACATTCAAATTGAACACAGGTAAAATAATTTATTTAATTTTGATATTGTATTTCATATTCAATGATTCTGTACAAACCATGCCACATGATCGGTATTTTTGAGCCATGGCCTGCCGCTACACCATTTCAATGAAAACGATCGTGACCTTTTGTTGCAGTTGTACTCGCTAAAATATGTATCACGTTGCGGTTGTGCAGTACGTTTTTTTTTTACCCATCAATAATCCGCCACATTATTGGTTTCACTAGGGCATACGTCTAGGTCACGCAAGTGCTTGTATCGTATACAAATGTAATAGTTTGCACAAGACACCAAAAGTCATGGTTAGCGTAGTGTTTGTTATGAAAAAAGGAAATGGATTATAAAAATACAAACAAAGCACGGTCATGTTCCGGGAACAAGACGCTCGCCATGTGGGCGATCAAATTTTGATTTCTTCATCGCCCACTTCAAATTTTAATCGCATTGGCGAGTGGGCGAGTGGTTAACCACAACCCTGAAAGTTGGATTGTAATTGTTAACCCAACCATCTTCTACGTTTCCTTTGTAATATATCGTGTTTTTCTTCGTATTTGCAGACAGACTTTCCTTGAATTTGGCGTAAGTAATATTACAAGCAAGTAGAATGTCATCAAATGTTAAGTTAGATTCTGTTGAGTTGATTATTCTCCATATATCTTAAACAATTTGTTTTGGAGATCTCTCGGCACCAGATTTACATAGGTGTTCAATTTCCTGAAGTGTTGGCATGTTAGTGGTTTGATTTTTTTCTCTCTCCTTGTTTTCATTGTCTTCCTCTGTGACTTTTACAAGAAACGTTTTGCGTATTGGAGGCCTAGGGAAATTAAATCGACATGTCGTTGAGTTCTTCTTGCATGACTTTGTGTGTGTCTTACTGTGAACCTGTACAGCATTAACAATATCATGGAGTTCAGGATCGCTTTTCTCATTTGGCATGCAACATGATACATATTTATCAACATAAGTACAGATTTCTTTCTCTGTGTTTTCGTTTAATTTAGGTGCATTCCTGACCCACAATAAACAATGGATATGTGGAGAGCCGCGCTGCTGAAACTCTGTTCGGTAGAAGAAATCCACTACGTCTCCGACTGGTTGTGAAGGGGACATAATTAAGTCTGTGAAAAGTCTTTGCACACGGTTATTAAATAATCGGGCACACATCACAGGGTTTTCCCTTATAAGGTGGCATTTTTCTGCAATTCTATATCTCCAGGTGATCTTGGGTCTTCCGGGTCTTTTAATGCATTGATTGTTTCATCCCATCTAGTTTCACCAGCGGAAAACGTTATAAACCATGTCGGGATTCCTCTGCCGAATCATGGCGTATAGATCTTTCATTGTTCTTTGCCGATATGGAGGCGATCCGCGTACTGGTTGTAAGAAAAGAAAACCAGCATCTGATTAAAGAATTTTCTGTAAATCATTAGCATTAGTAAGCATTGACGCCGTTACTTTACCTCCATCATTTGTATTTCCTTTCCCTTTCCGTAAGGCTATAGATATGTTTGATCGAATGTTTGACATTTCAATCATGAATTGAGCAAAGAAGATAAACTGATTATCTCTTGCGAATCTTTTGTCGGCGCAAAATAAGCGGGCATTGAAGTATTTTGTAGGGGACAGTTTTATAGGTCGATCTTCAAAGTAACCCTTTAACCCTTATTATATTTTATAAGATGTAAGCATGGCAATAAATATAATGTTATTTTACGTAAAATAGTTTGAATAATATTTCTCATTAAACAAATCTTGCATATTAATGCGCGTAAATTATTGTGTGACCTTTTTGCACTAAAAAATAACATATTTGGGGTATTAAAAAAAT
Organism: Saccostrea cuccullata; assembly: GCF_032062105.1. NCBI lineage: Eukaryota > Metazoa > Mollusca > Bivalvia > Ostreida > Ostreidae > Saccostrea > Saccostrea cuccullata. The sequence goes on along the minus strand of NW_026924111.1, from coordinate 9,212 downwards.
TAAAAAAAATAGGCAATAAAAAATTTTCTTATATCAAACTTTTTACGACTTAAGTGCTGATCAGTCACAAGTATCGAGTAGTTTAAAATAATGAAAGAAAAAGGTGGGGTCAGTGATGTTAATTTTGAAATATTTGTCAAAATATGTGATTTTCAGGCAAAAAGTGGTGTAAATTTGATCTTGACTTCTTTAATATATTTTCATTTTTTGGAAAAGTTTGTTGAGGGAAGGTGTAAAACTTAGTCTAAAAATATAAATTAAGACCTATGTTAAATATTTTTAGCAATATCAAAACGGAAAATATTCTCCGAGTAAAATTATGTGAGGCTAAATTTCCATTACATTAAATTTTATAAATGTGCAGATTTGCAGAATTTTCTGCTAAATATCCTTCCACCAAAAGAAATAGTCCCTCATAAATCATGCTTCTTTGTAGATTTTTGAGCAGTTGTTTTGTTGAATGTTAAAATATTAACATTGTTGAATTTAAATATGTTATAAAAATCGAATTTTAATAAGTAGTTTTGAAATAAAAGCTTCTGTGTCAACTTTTCTAAAAAGCTTACGAGTGATATACCTTAAGTACGATCTCTCTGATTGGTCAAATGGCCCATATAAATAACCCAGGGAAAGCTCTTTTTGTATAAGTTTTGTAACACTGTCTGAATTTAATGATGCTGATCTTAAATTCTTACATTCAGGTGATTTCCTGGGAAGATGCTGAAAACCAGTATGAAAACCGAGTCTAAGTCCATTGAGCAGATAATCTGTGTATTGCCGATCAGGGTGGTCCACCAAAAGAGTTTGTAACATGTCGATGTTCATCTTCTGTGGACTGTGAGCCCCAGCCTTGTGGGGCGCATTCAAGTTTTTTGGGTAAGGACAGGTCTGTTTTGAATGTTCTCCTTTACACTCAATGCAAAGATGTGCGTTACGGCATCTGGGTAATTGGAAACCCCTGACACCATTGAACTTATTGCAAATTTCTCTTCCGTCATGGAATTGCCTTCTCCTTCCATAAGAGTCCATCTCTCAATGTCTCTATCTCTAGCAGAACCATTTAACGGACAAAATCCAGATAAATGCAGTGTGCTATTGCATGTGGCACAGGTTTGGGCTTTTGTGTTTGCAAACAGGTTGCAGAAAAGCGTGTTATTTCGGACTGACCAGTCCACTAGCATGTTGTATTTCAGGTGTGATGCGGCCATGAGGCTAAATTGTCGATGGTGCTCATAGAATCCCTTTCCTGGATATAGGGTTGCCATATAAATGATATCCCGTTCGTATAAATATAGCTCTTGTCTTCTCTGGGGATAAGCTTGGTCCATAATGTTTTTCTATATCCCAAAAGCCTGGATAAATTCCGCAATAGTAAGAGAACGTGAGTCTTTTATCAGGCTTCTTATTTTCCTCTTTTTTTCATCGGGAGGTGAGTAGTAAGGAATGAACAGTGACGCTAAATTGACGTCCTTACCTGCTGTGATTTGTTGACGAAGTTGCGGCGAAATCGTTTCCACCAAAGGAAGGGACTCAGCCGAAAATCCAAAGCGGGTTCTCCGGAGTTCCGTCATTTGTTCCGCTGAGCCGGCCGCTGATGCCGAAATGCGGACAAAAGCTGTTTCTAACGTATAGATGTTCTCCGGGTCGAGGAACTAGTAGTAGTAGTCGCGGACGTTCTTTCTTGGCCAAGTTTACTCAGGGCATTACTAACAGCATTCGCACTCGTCTGTAAACCAGCTCCCAGAGTCAGTGAATTAACCTTTGATGTAAGATTTATGACATTTTGTTGTAACGACTGCACCGTTGAGGTTAACTTGGAAACTATGTCCACCAGCGCGTTGTTTTTGACGGTCGCCGCCATTGCTGTTTTGGTCCATTGCATTGTGGGATCACGGAGCATTGATGGAGGGGTCGCTGCCTCTGTTAAGCTGTCCTGTTGCATTGTGGGATTGCGCACTTGCTACACTGTCTGAATATAAACGAATCAGCACTGATCTACGCGCACTGATCCACAAGCTATTAAATATCCATGTAACAATACAAAAATAGGCATTGCATAGCGTTAATCGGTAGAATATAAGGAAAAATGAACGAAATAGCTGTAAACACAAGCGTCTAGATGCAAATAGAACAACAGACTCCCCCTCTAGGCACCAATGCCACCTGTTTCTCTATTCTCACTGGTCAATATCATCTCCCCTATCTAACCAAAAATTCTATAATTAGAATTAACTGTTTCCATTAAGAAAGAGGATTTTCTATTCGTGTCCTCTTTTTTGAATTCAAAACGAAAAATGAAGACAATGCAATTTCAGCAATCAACATTTTTTTTAATTCATTGTCATGATTGAATACATTGAGAATTGGTGAGAACACTAATTTTTATGTTAAAACAGACAAATTATTAATCGGTTTTCTATATTAACAGTCAAACATTGGTGAATGCACCAATATGAATTATCAATATCTTCAAATAGATATTGATCTTGGTGGTTCCACAACGAAAACAAGAGTGAATTTACAATACTTAATTCTCTAGTTAATTCTACGAATTAGTGAACTAACCATACAACAACTTGGTGGGTCCACCAAAAATACGAAGACAAATGCCTAAGATTACATAAAATAGATATAGTAAGTGTATTATATCAGTAGTGGGGATTTTGGTGGTTCCACCAAAAAAATTGAATGTGGTGAAATTCCCGATAACATTTTAAAAATGACGCTGGTGAATCCACCAGTTTTAAAATACTGAAACAACCCATTGAGAGAAACTGAGTTGTAGAACCACATAAAAAACGTCCTTTATACAGAGTCGGTGCACTCACCAAAATGCAAAAATTCAACTAACAACACATTCATAAATTTTTCTCACAAATGCTTGGTGGATCCACCAAAAATACAAATTGAAAATTCACAAGAATGATTAAATGATACACTGTCAAGATTACCTTGTATTCACTAACAGTGGGCAGTTTGGTGGATCCACCAAAGACATTAAAATAAATTTAAAAGCAAACATAATTTTCTTGTAAAATAACTAAGCGACACTTTCTTAATACATTTATGTACACAAGAACTAAAACCTGGTGGGTCCACCAGAAAATTCGAAAATCTTCATGTAACTCAAAGATAACAAATTTGTCTCTAAATATAGAAAGTCGTTTGGTGGACTCACCAACCTGTAGAAAAACAAATTCCTAGGCTTTCTTAATTTTACTAACAAACACTTGGTGGACCCACCAAAAACAAACCGAATACTTGAATAATATATTATCAGCATTGCCTAATTTTTTAAAGTGGGGAATTTGGTGGGTCCACCAAAACATTAATCAAAGAAACATTTGTAGATTTCCAATTACAATGACTAAGTTCCTCTCTATATATATGAAAAAAAGTTGGTGGATTCACCAGAAAACGTCGAAAATATACATCTTACCCTCTTATTACTTTTTGTTGATACATTCGCAGTTCAATAATAAGTGGAACTATGAACATGTGTTTAATATAATTATAAAATACAATTTCAAAGATGTGTATACATTTTCAAAACAAATGTGAATCCTCTAATTAAGGCAAAATGTTAAATAAACATTATATAAGATAACCTGCTATCTAATGCTTTATTTGCACGTTAATAAAGAGAATAAAAAACAAATATTTCCCAATTTTTTTTAAACAGAAAAATACCTAGTTTGTTTCTTTAACTCCCCTGTGATTTTGGCGATTTTCCGTGTCTGCACTACTGTATTACACCTTCTGCAATGGGATGCGAACCCATGCATGACACTTAAGCAAAGTACTAACATCGAAGTCCAAAATATATTATTGGGCTAAATATTTCAATTCATTTACTCTCTCTATGAATTTTTTACTGAAGCAATAAAAATACATTAACTTTAGTACTCTCAAATACACATTTAGAAAGCATAAGGAATGAATGCTGCACAAGAAAAAGTGGCAACCACGAGGATCAACACCAATAAAAATATTAAACACAGCACAACCTTTAAAAATAGATAATAAATTCGTCATCTATAGACTATGTAGTCATTCCAAATAGAATTTAAAATTATACATCCAAGTCCAACACAATCACAATCGCAAGAGTTGATATAATACATTTTTATCCCTAACATTGATGTCCCTTTTTCACCTCTATGGCGGCGTGGTTTGCAAGAGCTAAGGTCCGAATTACATGTTCACTGTACTGACTTTCTGCAGATTCTGTTTGGAAGGTGGGTTTCCATTTTCCAGTTGGTTGGTAACATTGTAATTAAATTCTAGTGGTTGGGGCTTGATCTGTACCATTTTTCTTCTGATATGAATTTTCTTTGACACGTTTTAGCCATCCTTTCATAATTAAACTATTGAGTACGTAATTCCCCTTGATTTTTCTTGAGTAAAAGAACAACTTGTGCTTTAAAATGTGAAAACTATCATCACAATATAACACCAGTGATATCTTGTTTAACACTGTTTTCTGGTCTCTTTACAATTGTATTTATAGACATCTCTGTTTTCTGTTTCTAATCCTGAGACAGCTTGGTACGTAGTTGCAGTAATGCTGAACTTATCACCATCATCTTATGCCCTATGATAAAAGTACATGTACAAAGTCTGTGTATGGTGCACAAAATTTTAATGTTTCATATTTTCGTGTTTTTTTCATATATTTTATAGAATTTCATATTTTAAACAATTACTTGAATTCATTTCAAATAAACAGAATTTGAGAAAGAGGCCCAAAGGCCACATTGCTAATATTAGATTAAAGAATTAAATAAGAAAGCTTTCCTGGGATTTAATTTCAATTGCATTGCCCTCACCTTAGGTAGATGCTTTGAACATATTGGTATCAACATGTCTTGAGGATACTTTTCAATATTTTTTTAAATTTCGGCTTTTCTAGTTAAAGATTAAAAAAAAAATCCTGATATTTCTTTCTTGCATAACTTTGATGTACTGATAAAACTGCACACTACCGTCAGGGGTTCTAATTTTTTTTGTTTTGAAGTACCTAAAGCCTCCGAGAACGGTTCAGCAAAAATCGAAAAATCATGCCACCCATTAGAGCCAGAAAGTCCCAAACCACCGCCAAGTTCATCAGGGCAAACAAGCAGACCAAGGGAGCCAGGCAGCAGCAGGGCAGAGGGGGGAGAAGAAACCTAACCACTGTTCACCACGCTGACACCGGGGCAGACCCTGAGATGGAACGGATTGTGACTTGTACAAGTACCCAGGCCTGGGAGAAAGACGTTCAAGTCTCCACGGGAATGGCGGAGGAGCATGTGCCGCTCATTACTTTTTTTTTTACTTTTTGATTAAAGCAGTGGTAATATTTTTCGGAAACATATTTCCTTTTTGTAGTCAACTATCTATAACTATATTCCTTTGTAATAAATTAAAAACTATACAAACCTTTTCATTTCATAACAATTAATCTAGAAAGCATTAAAGAACCTGGGTAAATAATTCAACCAGTGTGGTAGATATCTGTAATAGGTAAAAATAAGACTTTCTAATCCGTAGTAGCATTTATCAATAATTACTTTGGGAAAGGTTTGTCTTATTCCAGTCCCTTAATCAGACATGTTCCCGTTACTATCCAATACACTCATCCTACTCCCTTTCGACGTCAAGGTGGAAATGTTAGTTAATGGTAAGAAAACAAGAGGCCCACGGGCCTTATAGGTCACCTGAGTATCTTGTAAATATGATTGATTGTATATTGTTTAACGTCCCTCTTGAGAATTTTTCACTCATATGGAGACGTCACCGTATGCCGGTGAAGGGCTTCAAATTTAGACCTATACTCGGCACTCAGGGCCATTGAGCAGTGAGGGTTCTTTATCGTGCAAGCGCCTACCGTGACACGGGACCTACGTTTTTAAGGTCATATCCGAAAGACCTGTGACTTTCACTTCTAGTGCCGAGCGCTTGGCGAAGGAACAGTCACTACCTTTGTTTACGTCTTAGGTATGACGCGGCGCCGCGATCGAGAATCGAACCCGGGCCTCCCGATCACGAAGCGAACGCTCTACCACTAGGCTACCGTGACCGGTATCTTGTAAATAAGAATATATGCATTTTCACCATATAATCAATAGAGCCCCGCCCTAACACCAGAACCCCTGACCCTGGGGCCATAAAATTCACAATTTTAGAAGAGACACTCTTGCTCATTATAACTATGTACTTAGTTATTTTATTCAATACCCAGAACAGAGAAGAAGATTTTCAAAAAATAATTCATTTTCACTATATAATCCATAGAGCCCCGCCCTAATACCAGAACCCCTGATCCTGGGGCCATAAATATCACAATTTTGAAAGAGGCACTCTTGCTCATCATAACCATGTGCTTAGTTAGTTTATTTGATACCCTGAAGCAGAGAAGAAGATTTTCAAAGAATAAATGCATTTTCACTATATAATCAATAGAGCCCCGCCCTAACACCAGAACCCCTGACCCTGGGGCCATAAAATTCACAATTTTGAAAGAGGCACTCTTGCTCAACATAAGTATGTACTTACTTAGTTTACTTAATACCCAAGAGCAGAGAAGAAGATTTTCAAAGAAATAATGTATTTTCACTATATAATCTATATAGCCCCGCCCTAGCACAAGAACCCCTTACCCTGGGGCCATGAATTTCACAATTTTGGTAGAGGACTCAATGCTCATTACATTCATGCCAACAGTTTGCCTGCTTGATGTCCAGGAGTAAAGAAGATTTTTAAAGATTGCATTAATTTTAGTTGTTTTGGTCCCACCCCTCAGGCCCCAGGGGGGCAGGGAACATGAAATTCATAATTTTTGTTCCCCTTCACCCGTAGATGCTATGTGCCAAAATTGGTTGAAATTGGTTGAGTGGTTGCAGAGAAGAAGCTGAAAATGTTCAAATGTTAACGCACGGCGCACGACGCACGACGACGGACAACAACAGATAGCAATAGGTCACCTGAGTTTACTCAGGTGACCTAAAAAATCACATAATTCCTGCTGATAAGATGAAGGATCCAACAACAACGTCAAAACACGATTAATAAATGGATTGTTCCAGTATGTTGTTTAAAGTCCTTGCCGAGAATTTTTCGCTCATATATAGACGCCAACGGCTACTTTAGTTTCCATACTTTGCACTCGCGGCCATTGCGCAAGGAGAGATCTTTTTATTGCAATAAACTACTGCGACACGGGACCTCGGTTTATGCAGTATCACCCGAAGGAGTAGTCTCCACGTCCCACGATGGGATTCGAACCCGCGACGTAATGATTTACTCCTTACTCTGCGACTCTAGAGCAGACGCCCTAATCACTGTGCCACGCGGACGACTCATCAAAACACAAAAGTCGCCAAGATGTAGAGGCTAGTATACTAATTGACTGCAATTTCTTCACAAGTCTCCCATACTCCTGTTATTACTACCTCAACATAAAGACATACAATGAGTTTAATCGGGCCACACTTCCAGCAAGAATCATCAGAGTTCATTTTTCCATTTAGTCTTACAAACTATGAAGGCAAGGAAACAGGTGAATGGGTGAGATATTGTCGCTATGTGTACAGAAGTTCGACAAAGCTAAGAGTGTTCCAATTTTTTACTTGTAACCGGCGCCGAGTCCCACTAAGCATATAGGGGTATTTTTCGTGTCAACTCGTGCCAGCTCTAAATCATTGAGTCACATGGGTAAAAGATAAAGTGTCAGAGGATAGTTTCGGATTAAGCACCGGTCCAAAAATAGAAAAAATATAGAGAAACCTAAGGTTTGAATGCATATTATAGGTAATTTTATAGCTAGAATATTTTATGGGTGCATTTGGAGGGAATTGATGGCCTTATATATTTTAATGAAATATGACACTTCAGTGTCACTACTACTGTTTATGGAATATGGACTAGAAATACGATACTAAGATCTAAAATCACTCTTCCGGTATTTCACCAGAAAAGCGGGGTGGGTTCATAGGATGAATTGTAGCTTGAAAATGAGGTTGTTGAGCCATTATCTCTTGCTGTTCAGTGATATGTACAAATGGTAATCTGCAATTTGTGTGGTAGTCCCTGGAAACAGTTGCGGCGAAATAGTGAAAAAAGGCTTGATTTACATGAAATTTTGAGATTGTCCTTATGCCATCATTAGCAAATCCAGCACAATACCCCGTATATATATATCTTTATCAAGGTATTACAAATACCTTGATCAAGGTATTTTATGTAATGACAATTCATATAATTTCTTAAAAAATAAAATACTAAAAGTTGAGTTCTGAGTTGTTGTCAGTGTGTCCACTAGTGCATGAAAAACACTAGGGTATAAAAATACAGCATAAAAGAACGTCTCCTCATTCGACATGCTTTTATACTGTTTTCTTTGTGTTAGAGTACTTTTACATGCATGGGTGAATTTACTGACAACTCAGAACTTGACTTTCAATCAAACATTTAGATTGGAAAAAAAAATTTTTTGCCACCTGAGGAACTGTACAATTATTAACATTGCGCAGTTTTCTTATTCACCTTCATATTGATTCTACATCTGGCAAAAAAATCTTGTCCAAAACCCTCAGCAGACATTGTTATAAAGTAATTTATATCAAACTTAACTTGTTACCAGATAGTCGCTCATAGCCTTAAGTTTAAAGAACTATATGCGGTATTAACCAACATTTGCCCCCCAAAATCAAACTTTGATGGAGTAATATTTAATTAAGTCCTTAAACAGGGGAGTATATGCTGACTTCAAAGCACTGAATAATTTCATAAGTAATGACGTCATATGTACGTAATGACGTCACAAATATGACGTAAATTTCAATTTTTTATGAATTTTGCAGAAAAATGTACATATTTCGTCGATATTTTAAATAAAAGTCACCGAGCGCATGTGTGTTCAGGATAAATATTTTGATATAATGTGTAGAATGATAATATCAATGAAATATGTCAATATTTTTCCTGAACACACATGCGCTCTATAAATTTTAAAGCTTAAATTGTTGAAATTTTGTCCATTTTGTCATCTTTCTGAAAAAGGATATAAAATCGGACTAGTTTGTGACGTCATAAAAACAGAAATTGTGAATACACTGCTCTGGAACTATAATATTTTCTGTTAACTTATATTTCTCGTACAATTTATTGAATTCAGCACATTTCAGGAAGTTTTCAAAATTTGACTTTTGTGGGGGCAAACATATGCAATA